>NC_092686.1:35882311-35892311 GCF_964275005.1 Diadema setosum
ACTTGCGCCGTCATACGGCGCTCAGAAGAGAAATTAACCGGCAAGTAATTTCCACCTGCGGGTCGAGATTGGCGTGACACGAATTTCTATGAAATTTATATCGCGAGACATATCGTGGCCCACTCGTTTTGAATGCCATTAGAGGGAAATGAATATCACATCGTAAGGCGCATGTGACCCCTCATATTAATTGATAACATGACACTTCGTGATGTATTGGAGTTACGGACGCAACTTTGAGTTTACAGCACATTCAAATAATGGACATTTCCTCGAAGGACCTAACAATCTGTTAGATCCGCATATCCATGTAAAACATATTCAGGGTATAGTCATTGGAGTGCACTTTACATGAATTAGTTCTTGCTATGTTGGGCAAGTCTCGGGTAAGCCTCCGGTTAGCTTTCGATTATCAGGAAAAATCTTTATGGTAAAGATGTCCATAAAATTTGAATAAAGCAAGCTCCTTTTGTGGATTTGGGCAGTCTTTCGACAAACCCGAGTCTCATCATTTTTCATTCATTATTTAGCCCTTGCATGGCAAGGCCAAGAAGGTACTAGGCTCCTTGGTATGGTAAGACTAACTTTCTGGTTGCTTAAGGACAATCTTTTGTTCTTAGGTCGTGCCTGAAAGTCGAGTACAGAATTAACTTTGTTATGACATGCACCTGGGCTGGTAGCTGTAAGGAGACTAACTGAAGAAAAGTATAGTAAGACACAAGATTTCCCCATACAAAAATGCGGTGGCATTGCGCACCTTGCGCAGGATGGCGACGGGATCCTAGACAGGGATAACGTCATTTGTGCAAGCACAGTAACACTTTTTGAAGAGAATAGTATACCAGTAGGCCCACTGAAATAGAGTGTGTATATAAATCCATTCCTGGCCATATTTTCCTATACGGTCTAAACTGATTTACTCTTTGCTGGTTATACTGCTCCCTGCTATTAAAAAGCACACCTGCCCGAATTGTTAAAGCGTTTACTATTAGATGTTAAATATCGCATTACCATGTAAAGGATAAAGAAACTATAGCCGCTAGTTTGAAAGGGGGGGGGGGGGGACATCGATAGGTAAAACTGAAGTTTATTTGTATTTGTATAAAAACCATACCAAAAACGTTGATGATGAATCCGGCGAAAGACGCTGTGACTTACTTGAAATTTTCCAGGAAGTAACCAGTTGGCTGACTGCAGCAGAATTTGTCTGTGGACGTGCCGCAGCAGTAAATGTTGTCCAAGTCTCCACCGGTGGCTCCCTGCGGGGGGCAGTGGAAGCTGGCGTGGTGGTTGCCGTGGTCGTCGAGGAACCCCTCGCAAAACTCTCCAGCTGTCAAGGAAGACGAAAAGGAGAACGAAAAATGGCATAACAGAGGGTTTCATTGTTTTGTAGTCGTTGTTTCAGACTACGAGGTACATCGCAGTGGCAAGAGACTCAAAATATCGTCCGAGTTTCATTTAACCTATAAAGCCCAAGGGGGGGGGGGGGGCACATTGTGCCCCCCACCAATATTTTCGTTTGCCACTCCCACATCCTTTATTTGATTTCAACCAAATTTGGTGACTTTTCCTAGAATCTTAATGCAAACATTTTGATATATAATTTAGCTATGTCCGATGTTGCTGGTTGCCATGGCAACCGTAAACTGACAACCATGTTTGTCAGATTTTGCATGATTTTCTGTTCCAATTTCAGTTAACAGTATAATAATGGATGAAATGAGGGTTTTCTTGGCTGTAATTTGCTGAAGAACCAAAATGTGAAGTAATAATGGTTGTGAATTACCCTGAAATGCTCTTCTTATTATTTCCTTTATTTTTATATGACGTAGGCATCAAACAATAGATATAATAGAAATAATCGAAAATACAGCATTTTTCAAAGACTACCCTTTTATTTTGGGTTATTTTCACACAAGCTTTGCCTGTAATAACATTTGTTTATCATATTATCAATCTGCAAACTCAAACTTTCAATATTTTGGAAATATGAAATGTGATACCAATATATGTACCCATTCCAAGCAATACATCATAGGTTTCATATATTTCTTTATATTGTAATGAATAGCGCCCCAACATGTTGACCTTGAGAAATTTCAACCATTACAAATAGTGAAGGTTGACTTGCTTTTCCTTTATGGTAAATATGACAATGATTGATATGAAATAGAAACATACATACCGGGGATAAAGAAATGAAAAGAAAAACATGATTTTAGCATATTTCCTACGTATTTCTTTAAATTTCGGTAAATAGCGCCCTCAGTGGATGACCTTGAGAAATTTAAAATGTCGGGTCATGAAGAGTATGAGTTGCTCTACCCATGTGCCAAATATGACGGTTATACATCATATAATAAAGAAGTTATGTAGGGGGGCACAATGTGCCCCCCCCCCCCCCTTGGGCCTGGAAGGGGTCAAAATAGCTTGGGCTTTATAGGGTTAATAGTCACCCTGCCATTTCTATTTCAACGACAACTGCGGGCCATGTGTAAAATCAATTTTGAATCTGCGTGTTAGTCTCGTAATGTCTTTACAACAAGAATGGTCTTCATTGAAAAGAAAGAACTTCATCAGATCTGCTAATGATTACTTACTTCTCGTTGGTTGTATGTGTTCATCTGTCAGTATGTTCTATCTCGACCGGATATATTTAATGTAGGAATGTGATTGATTATTTTTCTCTTTGACAATATGTCGGTAAATCAGAATATTGTACACGTGAAAGACAATACAGAGTAATATCTTTCGATGATGATAGTTTTCGAGAATAGTAAAGTGTCTGGCTGCTTCGTGGTACAATGTACTGCAGACTTTACCCGACTCATACATTATCCGATTTAAGGAAACGTGTTACAGGAGTCTAAGAAACCCATCATTCTAATTATTTAGACAAACCAAGATGGGAAAACGTGTTACAGGAGTTTAAGAAACTCATTTTTATATGTTTAAAGAAACCAAGATAGCAAATTTGTAACGATCAATATTTCAGCAGTTTTCTGCCCATGCTCATTGATTGCCACAGTCTACATCATGAGAAAAACGGTTAATATCGAAACGGAGTGGGGGTTGTGCACTTACAGCATCCTGGTAATCAAATTGCATGTATTATTTACCGTGCACGATGATTGTAAGTACTCAAAGCAATTCAATTCAATTCAATTCAATTCAATTCAATTCAATTCAATTCAATTCAATTCAATCCAATTCAATTCAATTCAATTCAATTCAAATCAAATTTATTTCATATTTCTTCAGCTGAACATGAAATAAGAAAATCTTAAATCGTCTTGGATATATATTGGTTGACTGCAAGAAGAAATCTGTAGTTTCAACAGACAAACGAAAAGCATGTACCGAGTTTCAAACCAAACTATTAAAAAAAGCGATCGATTAAAAAAATGGTATAAAGAATTATCTAACGTACTGATCCTGGATTGTTGCTTTGAAGTTGAACTGAGCATTTGCTCATGCGCTTTTGGTCTTTTTGAAAAGATATGCAAGGTAAAGGTCTTGTGTAAGTTTTGGGATGGTTGATAAGTTCTACTCACTATTATACAGCGTATATACACTCAAAATTATCGCGAAGTTTTGAGTATAACCTCCTCAATAATGGTGATGTAATGTGATATCATGTTCCTTTTTTCTTACATAATTATAGAATAGAAAGAGATTAAAAAAAAAGGAAAAGAGAAGGGAAAGTCAAGCTCCGGAACAATCACATGTTATGGGGATGCTCAAAGTGACGAACTATTAGGCAATGGTTAATGACAATGGTTTCTTTAGATTGAGAATATGATTCTCCGCATTCTCCTTCGACAGAAAAGAAGGGGCAAAATCTTCATTTTTACGCGAAAGAATGCATTTTACGCGTTCTAACTTTGTTTAACATTTGAGATGCCTGCACAAAGGAGCAAAGGTATTCATGGACACCTGTGGACGATGGATCAATGTCCTTCCCCACAGGGCGTGGCAGATATCGGCCCACAATGCTGGAAGGACTGTAACCAGATCTGGCAACGCGATGCTACCAAACTACAGGACTAGCTACGGTAAGATTATACCATACTAATAAAAAAGAGGCAGCCATACTGCCAACGCGTCCCAAAAGGGTATCGTTATCACGGATCTTTCTATCGCCCTATCAGCAAAAGGGTAAAAACTATATACCAGATACAAAATCGCTATTGGAGCAATCAAGTATAACTGTGTTGATCTAGCGCTTGGCTTCAGATATAGCGTTTCGAAATCACCGGATATTTCTAGTTCAAAGTAGCGCATGGAAGAAAGAGTTTGAGAATGCGAAAATGGGGGCTACCTGCTCACAAATATTTTCCAACGTTTGGAGTACGCGCAGTTTGATTCCCATGGACACCCAGAACGAATTCAGAAGGATTAACTCCTTGGTCTTCAAAGTGACCAAAGGCTTATTAAGATCATGGACAAAATGATGTAATGTGGTTGCGTCTAGAGAAACGTAATTACATCACAAAATAATTATAATGTGCATTAATTTCGATGTATTTTGACTATTTAAGCTCGGTGCCAACTAGTTGAGGAAATATTAACCGATACGCACTCTTACAGACCATCACATACACATCCCCCTTTTTGTTTCTCCGTAGGATTTTATTGTATAACAGATTCAGTGCCAATTTCAGCTAATTCCAAATGTCTATACAATCGACGCTGTCTACAATGTATTCTACATGACTGCATGGCAGCTTTTCATTTTCTAGTCCTGGATCGAAAAAGTTAATAGCAGGTATATTAGTTCGATGTGTGGCACATAACATAACAATCAGTAGTATAAGGTTAGTGTATGAATCATCAATATTGGTTGATTGATAACGTAGTTGTTATCAGTGAAGCCATTCTGGAAGACTATACAATACTTATTTAATATTTTAGTGCTTGTCTTCAACGCTGTCATCAGCATAGTATTCACTGATTTTTCATTTAGTAAAAAGACCACAATGTTAATTGAACATTCAGATTTACGTACGGTCACTTTCGATTCAGTGGTTCACTCTGCTCTCGTGTAGCAAGGATCTTTATCGTATAGTCCCATGGGTCAGCCTCACTTTCTGAAGAGTGCAACTTGTTTCAACTTGTTTTTGTCGTTTGTTTTGTTTTCTTCTGAATTCGTCTCTTCTGTTTGGTTTTCTCCTCTGCGTCAAACACTTGCTATCATCAGTCGAAGGTGACGATCGATATGATACGCCAGTGCAAAATGTCACGGCTACTGTGACGTGCTCAATGGGCAACTCGTCCATGTAGCATCTTACTACACTGTGCACCTCTGGGGGTGCCTGACCAACGATCCCCACCATCTGAGATGGACCAGGGACCAGTCTTTATCGATTTAGGGTGCTCCATATTATTCACACACTGGTTATTAATATTATATGTATAATTTATATAATACACACACTCACAGTTCGAGGAATAAGGCTCTACGGCAGCATCTCTGCAACGACTATTCAAAACTTCAAGCATTCAAAGAAGACAGTAACATGATAGATAAAAAACGCCGCCTTATACAGCTGGCTAAATCATACGGTTGAATTATTTTCACACAACGCTTATGTGACATCGATGAATGATTTTAATAAAGAGATAAGACTTTTTAAGACCGAATGGCGGCGTAGAATGATTATAACCGGTTTGCTGTTTGTGATCTTGTACATTTTAAATCTGTAAATTTGAAGTCATTGAATCTGCACCCACTAACAGTAACGGATCAATATGCCCGAAGGGGGAATGATTAATGTATCCGTAAATAGTAAGACAGATGATTCATGTTCTTCAACCTTCAAGCAAGATGCCTGGAAATGCGATACGTGGAGTTTGGCACGAAGGACTTTTAGAAGGTACTCTCGAGTGAGAGCTATAGAAAATGTACTGTGCATTACCTTTTGATAGGCTCTGTTGTTCATGACTTATTTTAGCACCTTTATCCCATGAAATATAAAACACATGCATAATCATATTAGTTACATTTGACTGAAAAGTTTGTGAAGATATTACAATGTCGTATTCGGAAGTGAATTTAATTTCAGACTCTGCAAATTGTTTATCAGTAGCAGTGGATGTGAAACTCTGAATGAAAAGAACCATTTTCGTCTAATTTCTTCACATACTGATTACTGTTTTCTCCCGTTCTCCCATTTTTGCACGTCAGATCTTGACGTGATTGAATCTACTGAATCAAATGTGCACATTGTGCGATATCACACGTAGACCATACTTTGACATAACTCGCCATTTTGAATAAACCTCTTTGCTGCTTTCTATGCGACATCTCCATTAAAGTTGCTGTCCACAGACTTACAATGAAAATGAACTGAACTACGCGCATCGGTTATAATTATACCTTACGTTCTGTCTCGCAAGGCGGGTATTCCAGTCTTTAATACACACCACGATTCGCATAATCCCAGAAAGAAGAATGTGAATTCTAAGCTAGATGTCTCCATCATCCTATAGTTATTTTCTTCCATATATCTATAGATATTACTTTGAAGTAAAGTTATGTTTGTTTGTTTTTTGAGTTTGTTTGTTTGGTTATTTTTTGTGCAATTCGCAATTTACTTGTTGCAGTTATCCCAATCGCAGCTCCAAGGAAGCTATACCGGGATGAAAATCGTGTCATGTGCCAATGGAGGTGCCAAAGTGACAAGGTTGTGTATGCCTCTCTTATGTTACGATAAAAGCGAGAGTGCATTTCTGTGCAGTATAGTGAATTTAGTGGAAGTTTTGTCAACTTTTCTTCTTTATATCTTTATCCCATTTTTTTTTTTACTAATAGGACCTAAGCGATGGGGCCATTCGTGCAGTTTTGCTCAAAAAGAAAATTCTATCAGTTCTGAAGCGATGACTCAACTAATCTTCTGTGCGACAGGAAGTGTCGACAACATCAAATGAAAACCCATGTCCTTCGACACTCGTAGACACCCTCTAGCAGTGTAATCTTAGATAAAGAGCTGACTACGAGTACATGGAATCGATCCCTGTAACGTAAGGATTTTAAGGATCCTAATTTGGGAAAGCAAGACGTTAGGCCTCAAGGAAGTATAAAGTACTTGCACACGTGACAGTATATGTCCCACGCGTGCCGACCAGCCAGACAACATCGCCGATTGTTAGTTAAAGGGAACTCTGTGAGGTACTTTAATGTCACAGACAGTTATCGAACAGGATGAAACCGAATAAGAAAGCCAAAATGATTGCCTTTAGTCCTTCATCTCTCGAATATAGACAGAACGATTTTGATGTTAAAACCAAAATATACGTGTGCCAACCATCATCATGTGGTCAACCATAGTCGTGTGCCAACCATCATCATTACGGCATGGTGGATAAGACTCCCGACTCCCAATCGGAGGACCCTAGTTCGAACCCAGTGCTTACGTCCTTGGACAAGATGTTTTTACTCACTATGTCCCTCTCGACCAGGTGTATAAATGGGTACCTGGCAATGCCTAGGGTAATAATAATAGCAGGGCCCTCTGGTAGAGCAGTGGCAACACTGAAGAGGTTACCCTGGGTAAATAAGACCTTATTATTATCATTGTTGTTATCATTATTATTATTATTATTATTATTATTATTATTATTATTATTATTATTATTATTATTATTATTATTATTATCATTATCATTATTATTATTATTATTATTATTATTATTATTATTATTATCATTATTATTATTATTATCATTATCATTATTATTATTATTTTTAGTAGTAGTAGTAGTAGTAGTATTCATATTATTATCATCATCATCATCATCACGTTTAGTTATTCAAATCCACATCCCTTTTCAAACATAGGTGATGTGTTATGTTATGTGCAGTCTACCGGACATTTAATCATAGCATGGAAGTATACCGTAGCTCAGTGACCATGATTAAGAACTGAGGACGTCTATCTGTATGACCATCACAGCCATTTGGAGATGGCTGTAGTGATGGCTGTGATGATGATGGATATTGTATGATGGCCATTAGAAGGTTGCTGTGAAAAGATTATCCTATTTCGCAATTGTTTCATAATTATTATTTGGATATGGAAACAAACAAACAAACAAGCAAACAAATAAATGAATGAACGAATGAATAAATAAATAAATAAATAAATAAATAAATAAATAAATGAATAAATGAATAAATAAATAAATAAATAAATAAATAAAGATTGTATCCTTCCCCCTCCCCCACGGTCAACCATACACATAATACGTTTGTTCCAGATTCTCAGAGACACCCCCTTTAAGGTTGGAAATAAGGGTCTTGACCCCCTACTACGCGCTTTTGGAATATGGACGCCATCAAAATTACCCCCGTATCACGGGCTTTTGGAAGGGAAGTCAGCAAAATTACCCCCGATCATAGATTTTGGAAGGGAGCTCAGCTCCCGAGGAGCCAGCAAAGTAGCATGACGTATTACATGCAGCGAATTGTTCTGCGAAACAGCATCCGATGACTATAATTAAGAAGTACCAGAATATCAGTGTTTTGATAAAATCTGCTTTTAAGAAAATCTGCAGACTTATTCACAAGCATGACATGCAATTAAAATGGAAAAGGGTATCTCTGATCGTAATGAGAGCACTGCCACGTTGTTTTGCATCATTTATAAATGATTGCTGTGTGAGAGGGGATTTCCTGTTAATAATAGGTGGAGGGGACATGCAGAGTAAGAAACAGAAGGGGAGAGAGACAATTATTTTTATTCAAATTTGTATTATACGTAGAAACTGGACCTAAACATTTAGTTTCGTGCGTTTCCGAGGTCCACGAAGATTTCTGCATAAGATAACCTGTTGTTAAAGGTCACTGTTTATCGATTAAAAACTATAATACTGTATTGGCATACAGGTGTCATTCGATCCTCTTCTCTCCCCTTATAGCATCACATGCCAAAGGAAGGAGACGAGATGGTCACAACATTTAGTATCGGCTGCTGCGTCAAACATGCATAAAGGTTGAGATCAAACATAAGTCTGTGAATGCTCAGTTTTGATTAGCTGATACCTGACATAACGTTTGATCTTCTGACTTACAAGTACGTTTGATCAGGGAGGTGGTCCTCTCACCTCCCTGTTTTGATCTCATCTTCTCATGCATCAGGGCCCCGTGTACACAAATCTACATACAACTGATAATGGTTTATCGAAATATATAATTTTTTAAACTTACCTATAGATGTTTTCATGTGACACTGCCGAAGTTATGTGATTTTGGACAAGCACAATAGAAGCACAAGGTCATAACAAGGAACCAGCATGTTTCTGCCCCTTACTAATAATAGTTTTGAGGGGAACGCACATGAAAAGCATCTGCGCTTTTGTTGCTTCCCCTCATTTTCAACATTTAATAAATTCTTGGTTTTACAATAATTGTGTGCTTATATAATTTTTCGATATTTGAAGAATGTATATATATTTCATGATATATGTTTCATTTATTTATATTCTTTGTTGAAAATGGAAATGAATTAATGAAATGAAATGTTACGTTATGTTCAAACACAGTAAATGAATGCATGTTTGAAGAAAAAAAATCGAGCAATATACTCACATGGTCTTGAGTTTCCTTTGAATACATCCGGTAACTCGGGAATGTCTGGTATGTCCATTTTTGCAACGGCGCGAGAGTATATAACACAGGTCCTTTATGTAACCAAAGTCAAGGGCAAGTGCCGGAGAGCAAGTGCCAGAACTGCGCGACAATATAAATGTTGGAAACTTCAGAATCAATATGCTTCGATTTTCTTTGTGTTACCGGGGGCAGTCAGTATGAAGACCGCTACCTTATGCACGGTATACCTTGTCTAATGATTTTTGTCTCCGCAAACACGAGCCGAGAGCGATGCACTTGGAAAGTTACAAATGGCTAAAGGGAGCAGGAGCGTTCAATCGCTATAAAGTCTCGACTTGAGCGGACGACGTAATTATTCCTTTCAATGCTTTCCAAAATGTTCCCATTCGT